>NW_028083059.1:10188308-10209184 GCF_014824575.4 Sturnira hondurensis | reverse complement strand
AAATGAAATTGAAGAAGTAATCAAAAAACTCCCATCACACAAAAGCCCTGGGCCAGATGGTTTCACAGGAGAATTCTACAAAGCTTTTAAGGAAGAGCTAACCCCTATTCTTCACAGACTATTCCAAAAAATCCAAAAGGAGGGAAAACTCCCCAACTCTTTCTATGAAGCCAGCATCACCCTAATCCCAAAGCCAGATAGAGACACAACAAAGAAAGAAAATTACAGACCAATATCACTGATGAACATAGATGCTAAAATCCTCAACAAAATATTGGCAAATCGCATCCAACAATATATCAAAAAGATCATACACCACGACCAAGTGGGATTCATCCCGGGGATGCAAGGATGGTTCAATATACGCAAATCAATAAATGTAATACACGAAATAAACAAAAGCAAAGACAAAAACCACATGGTCATATCAATAGATGCGGAAAAAGCTTTTGATAAGGTTCAACACCCATTTATGATAAAGGTACTCAGCAAAGTGGGAATAGAGGGAACATTCCTCAATATAATAAAGGCCATATATGAAAGACCTACATCCAACATCATACTCAATGGACAAAAACTAAAAGCCTTTCCACTAAGATCAGGAACAAGACAAGGTTGCCCACTGTCACCACTTCCATTCAATATAGTATTAGAAGTTCTAGCTGCAGGGATCAGACAAGAAAAGGAAATAAAAGGCATCCAAATCGGAAAGGAGGAAACAAAACTGGCATTGTTTGCAGATGACATGATAGTGTACATGGAAAACCCTATAGCCTCTACCATACCTGCTCCTTTCAAGTCATGAGGGAAACAGTACATTCTTTCTCATCCTCATCCATTAAGAGCTGAAGTAAACTGGTGAGGAGGAATTACTGTACAGTGATTTATACTCTTGGTGCCTATAGGTAAAACAAGTTCCAATATGCTGACAAAGTGCACCAGTACAGACAAGTTTCTGATGACTGAAGGGTATTAGGGGGAGTGTGGACAGTAACTGCAAATTCTCCAAATTTTGAAGTTTTGGAAGTACTTTTTTTAGTTTTCTTTAGAGATATTTTACGTTGATATTTCTGTTACAATTACTATCATTAACAATTCTAAAGTAGTTAGGGATTGTATTTTTAGTAGGCATGCTTACATAATGACTATCAAGTAATATTATTAATAAATATTAGAAAATCTCAAAATTCAGAAAAGTACAACTTCCAATCCATAGAAAAATCATATATTAGTCAAATAAATACTCTTATTTATTACATTGTTATTAAATGGTAAAGTCATGATATATATGTGATCCTGAAACATGTCCAAGTGGTGGCAGAAAAGTGATTCTAAGTCTGTAATTAAACTCTTATTAATTTAAAATGGAGGCAAAGGAAGATATGCTTTGCTTCCTCACACAACCAAAAGAAACACAACAATAAATTTATATACAAAAAAAACACCAGAACTTCCAGAAAATCAAACTGTATAAAAGCCCAACAACCAAGGAGTTAAAAAAGAAACATTCATCCAGGCCGGTAGGAGGGGCAGAGATGGCAGCCAGGGTGGAGTGGAAGCACGACAAGGAGACAAACCAGGCAGGCTCGGTGGTGGCCAACACACCAGGCAGTCCCATATTTACATGCAGCTAATCCTGGAGGAACAACAGGGGAGGGAGAAAGACCTCAAAACCTAGGGTTCCAGCAGAAGAAACTAAAGCCTCAAAACCTCTGTCTGTAAAAACTTGTGAGATTTGTGGTGGCAGAGAAACTCCCAGCCTCACAGGAGAGGTTGTTGGAGAGAACCAGGGGGTCCTAGAACATAGACAAACCCACCCAACCAGGTATCAGCACCAGAAGGGCCCAATGTGCTTGTGTGTAGTGGGGAAAATGACTGAAAGCAGGGCAAGAGCCTACCAAATGGCATTGTTCCCTATCTGTCCTCTCCCCACATACAGCACCACAGCATGGAGAAGGGGCTTGCTGCACCCTGGCGAATACCTAAGGCTGTGCCCCTTACATTGTAACAGATGTGCTATGTGCGAGACAAAGAAATGTGGCCCAAATGAAAGCACAGATTGAACTCAAAAAACAGAACTAAGTGATGAAAAGATAGCCATCCTATCACATGCAGAGTTCAAAACATTGGTAATAAGGATACTCACAGAAATAATTGAATATGGATACAAAATAAAGGAAGAAGTGAAGGCTATGCAAAGTGAAATAAAGAAAAATACACAGGGAACTAAGTGAAGGTAAGGAAACTGGGACTCAAATCAATGTTTTGGAATAAAAGGAAGAGCTAAATATTCAATTGGAACAGAATGAAGAAACAAGAATCCAAAAATACAAGGGGAGGCTTAGGAACCTCTGGAGCAGCTTTAAACATTCCAACCTTCTTATCATAGGGGTGCCAGAAGGAGAATAACAAGAGTAAGAAGTTGAAAACTCATTTGAAAAAATAATGAAGGAGGAGAGAACTTCCCCAATCTGGCAAAGGAAATAGACTTCCAGAAAGTCCAGGAAGCTCAAAGAGTCTCAAAGAAATTGGACCCAGGGAAGCACACAGGAAAACACATCATAATTAAAGTACCCAAAATGAAAAATGAGGGAATCATAAAAGCAGCAAGCAAAAAGGAGACAGTTACCTACAAAGGAGTTCCCATCAAGCTGTTAGCTGATTTCTCAAAAGAAACCTTACAGGCAAGAAGGCTGGAAAGAAGTATTTGAAGTCATGAAAGGCAAGGACCTACATCCAAGATTGCTGTACTCAGCAAAGATTTCATTTAGAATGGAAAGGCAGATAAAGTGCTTCCCAGATAAGGTCAAGTTAAAGGAGTTCATCATCACCAAGCCATTGTTACATAAATGTTAAAAGGGGCTTATCTAAGAAAAAGAAGAGCAAAACTATGAACAGTAAAAAAATGACAACAAACTCACAGCTATCAACAACTGAACCTAAAAACCAAAACCAAGACCAAAACCAAACTAAGCAAACAACTAGAACAGGAAGAAATCACAGAAATAGAGATCATATGGAAGGTTATCAGTGGGGAAGGAGAGGAAGGAGAAGTTGGGAAAGGTACAGGAAATAAGAAGCATAAATAGTAGGTACAAAATAGACAACAGGAGGTTAAGATTAGTATAGGAAATGAAGACGCCAAGGAACTTATATGTACAACCCATGGACCTGAACTAAGCAGGTGAAATGCTGGTGGGAGGAGGGGTAGGGGGTGGGATAGGTGGGAGAAAATAAATGGGTCAACTATAATAGCATAGTCAATAAAATTTACTTAAAATTAATAAAAATATAATATTTACTTTCATAAAAATACATATTAAATATGAAAATGCTACAAATCATATTATATTCAATGCTGAAACTTAAAGTATTCTGCCTAAGTTTGAAAACTATTTTTTGTATGTTCTTTCTTTTTTAAAAAATTTCATTCTTATTCAAGTACAGTTTTCTGTTTTATATTCCCAGCCCTGCCCCCCTCAGTGCTCCCCACCTCCCTCCCATTTCCACCCCCCAACCTTAGTTATTGTCCATGTGTCCTTTATACTTGTTCATGTGAGTCCATCCCCTTTTCCCCTATGATTCTCTCCCCTCTCCCCTCTGGACCCTGTCAGCATGTTCTGTATTTCAGTGTCTTTGGTCATATTTTGCTTGCTTGTTTGTTTTGTTGCTTAGATTCCTGTTAAAACTATTGAAAAAATACTTGGTCTTATTGATTTTATTCCACCATTCTTACTGAAATTCCTAGCAAATAAAATAAGCAATAAAAAGCATCATAATAATTCATTAAAAAAACTATCCATTCATTCATTGTTCAATGGCATGAAAGTAAACATAGGAAAACCTAAATATCAAAAATTATCAAGATTATAAAGCAGTTTAGCAAGGTCACAGGAGACAAAGTCAATTTCATTTATATATTCCAAAATCAAAGTATTGAATATTAAAAACTGTATATTTACAAGAACATAAAAAATAAAAAAGTTAAAGTTTAAGAACTCTGCATTCAAAATTCAAAAATTGTTCAGAAATTTTAAAGAAAATATCTTAAAATTGAGAGATGTATAATGTATCTGTGTGAAAGATTCAAATTTATGGAAATGAATTTCTTAATTCAAGGAAACCTTAGTCAACACACTTGGTTTGTTAAAAAATGTTACAAAACACATTTAATCTGTGCATTAACCCAATAAATTTGACAATACTAAGTAATAGGATGATTTTACATGAATATGTCTTTTGTAATTCAGTATTATTACTTATTTTTTTTACTTTTGAATGTACACTTGGAGTTCTTATTTCTCACAAATAATTTTCAGTTTTTAAATTTTGTTTTGCCAAAAGGCATAACTGTTGATAAATGACAAGTTGAAATGCACAGTATCAAATTTCCAGTTTTTTATTGTGCAAGTATACAATTCCATCACTAAATTTTCAGTTTGTGTTTTTAAAAAGTTATAATTAATCTAAATCTCCAGTATTTGCAGTTTTTTACATGGATATAGAAAATTAGCAGAACACCCCTGATGGGTGTGGCTCAGTAAGTTGGGTGCTGCTCTGCAAACTGAAAAGTTGTTGGTTTGATTCCTGGTCAGGGCACATGTCTGAACTGCAAGGCCAGGTCCATGGTTGGTACATGCAAGAGTCAACCCATTGATGTTTCTCTCTCACCTTGATATTTCTCTCCTTCTCTTCCTTATTCTCTCTCTAAAAAGAAATAAAGATAAAATATTAAAAAGAAATAAAATTAACAGAACTAATCTGAAATAGATTATTCTTTAGTAAATATAATATTGGAGATAAAATTTTAAAAGAAAAACAAAACCTTTTTCTATTACCAAGCAGCATTATCCTCTTTTTAGAATAAATCTTTTTACATCTTCTAAGAAAGAATATTTCTTGTATCCAATCATGATTCAATCACTTAGTATTTCTAGTAGTGAAGAGTAAATATCTGCCTCTCTCTCTTGATTAGATTCATTGCCTTTTCTGTTCAGAGTGTTTCTTTGCTATTGCTTTCCATTGCATTCCAGAGTGAACTCAGTTCATTTGCCATTCTAAAATCAGGATTGTACTCTAAATGCAGTATCTCTGGGAAGAATGCCTCATCATCTACATCAAAGCTACTTGCATTTTAATTCATGGAATACAAGGAGGACTTGTTAAAGAAGCTGTCACCTAGTTTATTAGCCCTCAGATCAAACACACATTTTTACTATATTATGTCATATAATAGAATATAACCTATTATTTCACAATTTTATCTGCTTTATTGAATTATAATTAACTTAAATATATTGCACATATCAGTTTGATATGTTTGATTTAATTATTCACCCATTAAACCATCACCACAATGAAGATCATGAACATGTCAACAATCCAAAACATATCCTCACAGCTTCTTGAAGTCCACCCTTCCAACTGTGCTTACCCTCACATCCCAAGAAATCAACTGATTTGCTTAATGACACTGTAGATAAATCTGTACTTCTAGAAAATTTATGTCAGTAGCATAATGGAGTGTGTATTACTACCTTGTCTGGCTCTATTCACTTGGCATGGTTACTTTGAAACTCATCCACATTATTATGTATATCAATATTTCTGTACACTTTTTCTGAGTACTTTTCTATTATACAGCTCTACTAAAATGTATAAATATACTTTCTTGTTGAGCTACTTCCCCTTTAAAGGCTATTTCAAATAAAGATTAAATTAATATTAGTGTATGTCTCCTTGTATTTATGTATCTCTTGTGTAAATGCTTATCTATTGAATAGGAGTAGTATCTCTTGTATAATAAGAGTATTATTAATTATTGGTATTAATACCTTTTATTTCTGGAGTAGTATTAGGTTCACAGTAAAATTTAAAAGAAGATACAGAAATTTCCCATGCCTCCCCTTCCCCCACCTCTATACACATGCATAGTCTTTCTTATTACCAACAGTCCTCACCAGAGTGGAATATTTTTACAACTGATGAGCCTACATTGACACATCATAATCTCTGTACTCAATAGTTTACATTATCATTCATTCTTGGGTCGTGCATTTTATGGATTTGGACAAATAAATAATGACAAATATCCATTATTATGATATTATGCAGAATATCACCAATATGCAAAAACTCCTCTGTGCTCTACCAATTCATCCCTCCATCCTCTCCGTGATCTTTGTGGCCAGTGATCTTAATTTGTCTCCAGAGTTTTGCCTTTTCCAAGATGCCGTGGGATTGGAATCGGATAGTATATAGCCTTTTTAGCTTGGCTTATTTTACTTAGTAATATGCATTTAAGGTTCATCCATGTCTTTCCATGGCCAATTGTCATTTATAGCACTGAATAATGTAGCACAGTTTATTTATCCATTCAGCTACTGAAAGATATAATTATTTCCAACCTTTTGACATTTTGAATGAAACTGCTATAAATATTGATGTGCATTTTTGTTTGTTTTTGGTGGGTATAGTTTTCAATTATTTTGGGTAAATACTGAGGAACATGATTACTAAATTATTTTGTTATGATAATGTTGAATTTTGTAAAAGTGTGCCTGTCAGTTATCTGAAGTACCTAAACAATTTTCCATTCCCACCAGGAGTGAATGAGAGGTATTGTTCCTCCCTATTCTTGTCTGCACTTGTTGTCATTATTCCAGGTTTTGACCATTCTAATACATGAGCAATGGTGTGTTGTTGTTTTAGCTTGCATTTCTTTGATCTTTTTATATTCTATTTGCCTTCTAGAAACATTTGATGAGCTATCTGTTAAGGTCTTTGGCTCATTTTTAAATAAGGTTGTTTGTTTTCTTAGTGTTGATTTTTAAGAGTTCTTTGTATATTTTGGATAATAGTCTTTGGCAGATATGTATTTTGCAACTGTTTTTACCAATCTGTGGCATATGATCACATAAAAAGTTCAACATCACATGTCATTAAGAGTTGTAAATTAACAGTAACCAGAAGGGAGGTGGAGCACATAATGGGGGGAAGGGGTGAAGGGTTCTCAGGAACATGGACAAAGGACACACGGACAAAACCAAAGGTGAGTAAGATCAAGGGTGGGAAGTGGAGACGGCTGGGGTGAAAATGCAAATAACTGTACTTGAACAATTTAGAAACAAGAATCACATGGGAAAATAAAAAAAATGAAAATTAAAACAGTAATGAAATACCATGACGCACCTGTCTGAATGGTGAAAATCTGAAACACTGGCAATACCAAATTCTGGTGAGGATGTGGAGCAAAAGATATCTTAGTCATAACTTGTGGGAGTGCAAAATGGTACAGCCACTTTAAACGACAGTTTGGCACTTTCCTGAAAAACGAAACCTGACCTTACCATACCTACCCGTTTGAAATGAAAAGGTGTGTTCTTGCAATGACCTACTTATGAATCTTTATAGTGGCTTTATTCAAAAATTTTCCACCTGAAAAAATGTCCTTTAATGAGTGAAGTGATATATAAATCATGAGATATCAATACAAGGAATATTATTGAATGATTTAAAAAAATGAGCTATCAAGCCACAGAAAGACTTTTAGAAACTAGAAGTGCATATTGCTAAGTCAAAGAAGCCAGCCTGAAAAGGCTAAATATTTTATGATTGGAACCATATGACATCACAAAAAGGCAAAATTATAAATGTATTAAAAAGATTACTGTCTGCCAAGGATGAATACATAAAATACTAGGATAGTGAAGCTATTCCAAATGATAACTCTAATGGTGGGGTTATTTTATACTTTCATCAAAATTGATAGAATTGTACACCACCAAGAATAAAACTTAATATAAACTATAAAATTTAGTTAATAATAATTTTTCAATATTAGTTTAACAATTGTGACAAATGTTCCTCAATAAGAATCTTAGTAACAAGAAAAAAACTGTACAATGGAAGGGGTGTGGATGGGAATTCTCACTACTGTCTGTACAATTATTCAATAAATCTAAAATTTATATTAAAAAGCCTATTAAAGCAAAAAGAAAGGGTACATGAAAGACTCTTAGCCAATATTTCCAGTTCACAGAAAAATTAGGCCTATAGTCACCTGTATTTATATCTAAAATACTCAAATGCAAAATTTTGAAATGAAAATTTGGTAGCCATACTGGCCCGGAGTTTTCTTTGTGTTGAGGTTTTCCTAATAATGTACATTCAATAGATACAAGATTACTTCTTCTTTGGTGAGCTGGAGAGTTTTCATATTTTACATAATTTGTTAATTTTGTCAAGTATATTGGCATAAAATTGTTCAAAATATTCTTTTTTATCCTTCTAATATCTATCAGATGTTACCTTATTTATTAAGTTAATGATTTGTGTCTTATTTTCTTTTTTAAATTTCTTATGCAATCTGAACTCTTGAGACTTTTCTTCTTTTCTAATGTAAGTACTTATGATTCTAGATTTTTCTAAATAGTTATTTATCTGTATCACATAATTTTTATATGATGTTTTCATTTGGTCCAAAAGTATTTGACATTATAATTTCATTTCTTATTTGACCTATGATTTTCTATAAATGACTTACTTAAGTACCATACATGAGCATTTTCTAGATATCTTTTAATTATTGATTTCAAATTCAATTACATTGGGGCCATATAAAACATTATGTATGACTTGAATCTTTTAAAATGTGTTGAGATACTTATGGTAAAGAATATGATTTATGTGTAATTGAAAAGAGTGACTATTCTGCTATTGTTGAGTAAAGTGTGTGTTAAATGTCCATTAGGTCAAGCTGAGTGATAGTGTCCTTCAGATCTACACCCTTACTGATATTCTCTGTGCTAGTTTCATAAAATACTGAGAAAGTTATTTTTAAATCTTGAACAGTAATTTTGGATTAGTCTTTTTATTTTCTTAAAGTTCCATCGGTTTTTGTTTCAAGTATTTTGAAGCTGTGTTATTGAGTGTGAATATTTTCAGAATTGTTTATTTCTAATGAATGGACCTGTTTGTAGTAATATGTCACTTTTTTATTCCTGATAACACTTTTTGATCTGAAATCTATTTATTCTATACTCATGTAGGTACTCCAGTTTTCATCTGACTAGTGTATGCATGATACAGCATATTCTGTTCTTTTATTTTAACTTTTGTGTAAATCCAGACTCTAATTTTTATAATTTTCTTTCTGCTTATAAGATTTCTATTACATCATTTTATAAGGCAAGCCTGCTAGTAGTAAATTATTTATCTTCTGAAAAATTTTTATTTAACTTTTGTTTTGAATGATAATTGCTGGGGTAGAGAGTAACAGATTGATATTATTTTTTTAGTTATTTAAATATGTTGCTTGTCAGTAATTGTTTGCAATTGTTTTTTCAGAGAAATACCCTAGCTTCATTATCTTTGTTCCTCAGTATCTAATATGCCATTTTCCTCTGTCTGCTTTTAAAATTTTCTATTTCTCACTGGTTCAATGCAATTTAATTTTTATGCAATTTAGTGTGTTTTTTTTATTTGTTTTTATTAATTTGAGATTTTCTGAACTTCTTAGATTTGTGAGTTTATAGTTTTTATTTGGGTCCATTAATTCTACTTGTTTCTTCTANTGTTGCTTGTCAGTAATTGTTTGCAATTGTTTTTTCAGAGAAATACCCTAGCTTCATTATCTTTGTTCCTCAGTATCTAATATGCCATTTTCCTCTGTCTGCTTTTAAAATTTTCTATTTCTCACTGGTTCAATGCAATTTAATTTTTATGCAATTTAGTGTGGTTTTTTTGTTTATTTGTTTTTATTAATTTGAGATTTTCTGAACTTCTTAGATTTGTGAGTTTATAGTTTTCATTTGGGTCCATTAATTCTACTTGTTTCTTCTAAAACCACTCTGTTTTCTGTTTAGGGAGACATTACATGGTGGGTTACATGTAGGCTCCACCACTAAATAGTTACATGTAAATCTCACATGTGCCTTCCAAAGGTTTAGAAAATATTGCCACTTATACATAATAATATATTAAGTATAGCAAGAGCAGAAGTTTAAAATGCATTATAACATGTGTAAAACATGGTTTTTAGCCAGAATATATGTTACCTTAGTATAAAGATTATAGTAATTATGACTTCTTTAATTTTGTAGATTAGCATGTATAATTTAGCAATTTATAATTTAGTGACAACGGAAGGATAGTATGCTATCAAAATTTTCATATTGCATATGACTAAAACCTTTTATTTAAATAGGAGATTTGATGATAAATGTATTTTCAAATCACTTATTAAGATAGTTATAAAAGAAATACATGAATGCAGTTAAATAGTCTAAAATTACAGTATTTGGTTGGACAAAGTTAACAAAGGCATACAAAGTGATATAAGATTGAGAAGAAATAATTTCAAAAAAATCTTTTTTATAAAAAGATGTTTTCTAATCTTAAATAACAACAACATATTCACATAAATATATATTAAGATGTAAAATAAATTATTTCTCTTCTGTTAAAATGGTAATTTTCTTCCCTGGGCTCATTTTATCACACTGTTACGCTAGGGAGAGAATTTCCATATGCAATCTAATTTAAAACTTGTATGTGATACTCAGTTTTTTTTTTTACTTTTCTTTATTTATTTATAGAGAGAGGGGACAGGATAGAGAAAGAGAAGGAGAGAAAGATTGATATGTGGTTGCCTCTCAAGTTCCCACTCCTGGGGACCTGGCCTGCAACCCAGGCATGTACCCTGACTGAGAATTGAACTGGCAACCCTTGGGTTCACACACCCAAGGGTGTGTGATCACCCCAATAAGGGTGTCCAATCCACTGAGCTACACCAGCTGGGGTTATACTCAGTTTCTTAGTCATAATGGAAACTCAAACATTTATCAAATTTATCAAATCCACCTTAGAGAAAAAGTTATTGATTTTAAAATATTTCACCTTTGTTACAATTTAATTAGTGTCAGGCCACCATACTTAGTGACATTAAAGGCACTATTTGCATGTATTCACACACACACAGTTTAGCTTAAATTGCTACTCTAAACTTATTTAAACAAAGAATTTACTAATTATTGGATGAAATCATTTAGAGTACCATAAATACAAAGAACTGATATATGTACAAATTAATTTATATTTCATCATGTTATTACCAAACAAATTTGGTGAATTAGACATTTATCACACTCATTAAAAAAATCAGAGTTAAAAGATTTTGGCAGGAGAAAAGAAAAAAATTTTTTCATCCAGCTGCCAAATGAGGAGACCAAAGGCAAGGTTCAGATTGGTCTCCCCAAATAAAGTCTTAGAACACAGCCCTGGCTGGTGTGGCTCAGTGTATTGAGCGCAGGCCTGCGAACCACGTGATTGCGGTTCAATTCCCAGTCAGGGCATGTGCCTGGATTGCAGGCCAGTTCCCATCAGGGGACTCACAAGAGGCAACCATACATTGATATTTCTCTCCTTTTCTCCTTCCCTTCATCTCTAAAGATAAATAAATAAAATCTTTTAAAAAATAAAATAAAAGTAAGTTAGATGTGAAAAAGAAGAAATTTAAAAAAACTTTATAAAGTCTTAGAACAAATGTAAAGAACAATGGTAAGAATAAACTACATATATATTTCAGTTTGGGAGTCTTGATTGGATAATCTTGGAATTAAGTCATGTAAGATAAAGAATGGGGGAGGTGAGAGAAAACATAATGGAATTTTGAGTTGGCAAGATGTGCTTGGGTGAGATCGGGGTGCCTGACCGAGTGCAAATTACTAAGCAACACTTGATTCTGAATATTGTCCTGAAAGGCCACAGTCTGTGCACAAAAGTTCTGGTTTGGGGTTAATTTTGTTTGATCACCCATCCAGGTTAGTTAGAGTTCATTTAATGACCTTCTATGCCTGGGTAAACCTCTGGGACCAGTCTGGTCTGGCTTGGTCTGGAGCTTTCCTGGGTGCTGTGATGAAGTCTACTGTTATCTCCAGAAGAAACAAAATATACAAGAGAAAAAACTATTTCAGTGCTAGCGACCAGGTTTAATGTATAAAAAATGCAGGTAGATCAAATTAAATGCTATCTATGAAGATCTCTTCTTTGTAGACATTTGGCTAACAACAACTTACAAATGTTATTTTATATCCTAATTTTAACAAGTTAAATTCCTCTTTGACTCAAAAACATTATTCTGAAATATATTTTTCTAGTTCAAATAAGTTTAATAACTTTGTTATTGAATTTAACTTATTGTTTGCCAGTGAAAACATGATCTATATTTTTGAAAAGTATGAATATCATAATGTATCAAAGTCCAGATAGGAAGCAGATGGCACATTCACCTGAGATCATTTTCAAAGAGTTTAATAAAGAAACTAAGTATGAAGGTAAAGGTAGAATTCAGGAAAAGCAACAAGGGGCCATAGTGTTCCCCAGAATTTTAACATCCTAGAGTTGTTGCCACTCCTAAGACTAAAAGGGGACAAAGAGAAAAGAGATACCTGAAACTGAGGAGATAATTATATAGAGAAATCTCATGCTAAAGAGTAGGTGTTCTTTAATTTCTTTCAACTGTGTATGATATTATCATATATTTTAAATAATTTTAGTGTATTGTTTCATTATCATTTAGTCCCCTTTTACCACTCCACCCACAATCACCACACTATTGTCCATGTCTGTGAGTCCTTTTTCCTTTTTACTTAATCCCTCCACCCCTAATTTTTCGCCCCCTTAGCTGTCATCCTGCTATCTATGAGTCTGTCTGTATTTTGCATGTTAGTTCAGTTCATTCATTAGATTCCATATAGTATGTATCTGGTTTATTTCACTTGGCATAGTGTCCTCCAGGTCCATCCATATGGTAAATGGTAAAACTTCCATTTACCAAATGGTGAAACTTCCTTTTTTATGGCCACATAGTATTCCATTGTATGAATATTCCATAGTTGTTTTATCCACTTACCTACTGATGGACACCTGGGCTGCTTCCATAGCTTGGCAATTGTCAATAATGCTGCAATGAACATAGGCATGATTATATTCTTTTAAATTCATGTTTTGGCTTCCTTTGGATATAGTCTCTGAAGTGGAATTATGAGATCAAAAAGAAGATGTGTTTTTAATTTTTGAAGTACTATTTCAAGTATTCATTTGCCCTTTGTCATTTCACTTATTTCATAGTGATTAGGTATACTGTATAGAGGCCAATTGCCATTTCAAACCAGCAAGAAAAAATAAATATAAAAAATGTATCATTAATAAAAATTAATGGCATTATAAATAATTTTATCATGACTATTACTGTAATTATAGAAAATAATAGAGCTAAATGATAATAGATATGATATTCATATAGAAATATTTTTCAAGTATGAGGATATTACAGATTGATAAAACAATACTTGGATTTTACTTGCTACTAATATTTTAAAAATAGAATAAACTAGGCATATACTGATACGTATTTTACTGCAGTAGCAGAGGAAAAATTATGTTATTATTAAACTTACCAAAAACATACACCTATTTTTTACAGATTATCTTTAACTTTCTTTACATAGCATGTGGATACAGAAATAACTGCCCATATCACCAGTATAATCATATTTATTCTTACAAATACAATAAATTATATTTGCTCCATGACCCATATGACATAAGTTGTAAATGCAAAAGCAAGAAAAATTATAATGAAAGAAAATATGGTAAATATGTGCAGAGTGAATATTTGTGTAGTTCAATCTCTAAATTAGAACGCTTCTTTTTTTACATTTAAAATCTACTTGAATGGCTCAGTTAATGCTAAATCATTTATTTATTCCACAGCATGCATTGGTTGCTTGTGCTGCATAAAGCACTAATTAGGATCTGGTATAAATTAAATAAACAGTGTTCCAAATATGCTAATGAAGAGAGAGATAATAAACCTGTAAATTATTCTGTTAAACATTGGCAATTGCAATAAAAATGCAGGGAATTGTAAAAGATTATCACTGGACACCACTAACACAGAATAAAGAAGAAACTCATAAGAATGAACCACATTCTGGTTCAGCTTTATTCTTATCTCACATGGAGTTGGAGAGTGTCTCTCACATGGAGATGAGGGAATGCACATTTGTAGCCCCCAGCAGAGTCCCTCAACCTAGATCACCAGGAGTAAGGGCTATGATTCCCAGGAACCTCCAGGAAAGGCCACCTCCTTTGACATGGAATATGCTCCGGAAAGTTTCAATTGAGGACCATTAGTGTAAGCACCCGTAGCTGCAGGGGCATAAGTTTAATGAAATAACTGATAAAAAGAAGATCAGAAAAATAAACTTTGAAGGATAAAAAGACAGTATCAAGAAGCAATGAAATAAATGGCACCATAAAGATTTATCATAATGATTATTACATTTGTGAAAAAAATAGTTTAACTAACAAAGAACAGAATTTGGTGTTCCTATAAGAAATACTTGTGCAGTGGAAAAACAGAGTAGGCTCAATGGAATGATATTTATTATATTACTATCGTTAGACAATAACAAAATATGTATTTATGAATCAGCAATTATTCTCTATAAGAACAAATCTTTACTAGAGAATATTATTGGAATACTACTACTGATCATAAACTATGTTTGCAATAGTTTTCTGGAAACAAATTATTCCTGAAAACAATTGCCAAATGGTCATGCTAACCATCAATTTCTCCATTGTTTCAAATTAAATACAAAAAAATTAGACCACAAACAAATCTATATATCTATACAATTATAGAAAAATGCCTTCATAACACTATAATTTAATACGTTCACAGATGTGATTAGAAGTTATATAAAACCTCAGTAATTAAAATATTTGCTAAATTTTTGTGTGGTTCACAGGCCTGCGCTCAATCCACTGAGCTACACCAGCCAGGGCTTGCTAAATTTTTGTAAAACTGTTATTAAACAGTGGCCCACTCTATATTTAAATTTTTTTTAATAGCACTCATGAGGTACTTTCTCTTTCAATTCATTGTCGAAAACAAAATGTTTGTCATCCTGGAAAAATACATGTGCTTATAAAAAATAAGCAGCTATATAACATTAATTTTATTTTTGCCATTGTTTGAGAGAAAATGAATAAAGTAAAATACATTTAATCTTGATTTCTAATACAAACTATCCTTTTTAATTCTTATCTTACATAATTATTAAGTTCTTTATATTATTACATTAACAATCAAGCTTTTAAGTATATTTATGTGAATTTGCCACAATTATTGCCTGGACCCAAAGAAGACACTATAAATAATGCTCACTAAAGCTACATGAGAGCATTTCATTGTGAAATTCTGGAAATGACAAAGACAAAATGACAGTTAAAATTAAATTTCTCTCTCTGTGTATTTCTCGTTTTAAATAAAGTCCAAAAGAGTATATATAACTCCTCAAGCAGGTACAATGGTTAGTTTCTAATTTTCAGCGTTCAATATGTGGTGTGTGGTTTGACTACAGTACAATTCAGAATCATAATATTTGGTCTTGTCATAATTCATTGTTATAGAGAAATACATTTATTTAGGAAAACATTTCCTTAAGTAGGTCATTTCTAGTGTGAAATGTAATTTGGGGAGTAATGATTAGTCCATGTTTGTGTTTCACATTTAAAAATATGGTTGTGCTGGACGTTTCAGACTTCCGATTACTGAAATACTGAACTTAAGAAAGAAAATGGCTGAGAAAACATCAGAATCATACAATTTGTTGCAAGTTTCAACTCTGTGACAGCGATTTTGAATATTTTGCTGTTCCCTCAGAAGCCAGTATTCTCATGTGTAATAATTCAAAAAACATGGAAATTAAATTAGCACTAGACATTTATGGTACAATGAATTTCTTTTATTTTACTTACTTTATATTGTCTATGTCTTTTTACATAATAACTATGTCCTCAGATGATTAAAGTATAATTTTTAGTGTGATTTAATGCTAATGACAGCATAGGGCTTACTAAAGAAGGAATAAAATATAAGTTTTTGCAACTCTTGTACTAAACAAACCATTTAACAGTCTTTTTCCCCCCTTTATTTTAATTGGTAAAGTAAGGACTGCAATAAACTAGAGTTCTTATTTAATCACTGCTTGCAAGTGCACAGTTTCTTGGTTTACTTATACATAAATGTTAGGCCAGCAAATAGAAGGGCAAGCTGCATGTGTGAGATGATGAATTGGGTTTTTTCTCCGAGGAGGTAAACAGAAGACCAAATTATAATGTCAAAGGGATTAATATAATAAACAGTTTCAATTTACTTGTTACAAACTTCAAGAAGTTTAATTTTATGGATGACAGTAGCTAAATCATATTTCCAGTAATCTGTCTGAGTTAAAGCTGGATCCCATTTAGTGCCCAGAAGTACAAGGAATGATTTTGACCATCCAGTATTTGTGGATGATCTTGTGCAGCGGGACGGGGTCTGCCCTGTGTCTCTATTCCTTCAGAGAATGGGGTGGTAGTTCCCAGCACTGGTGCCCTGCAAACCAGAACCAAGGTTTATTCGAAGGAAGGTGTCCAGTGTAAAGGAAAAGTTATCTTTCAGTAAAAAAAAAAGTCATTATTTAGCATGTGTCCTTCTGAGTCATCTGATTCTACAGAAGCTCTGAGCTTTTCATTCCCTTCTTGGTTTATATTTATATGAGACTCATGTTTCTGATATTCTTGGAAATGTATCTTTTACAGCTTTGAAAGTCCTACTGAAATTACCAGTAGAATTTACCTAAAATGACCAAGTAAATATTGTTTCCATAAAGGTGCATCTCTTTGGCTGCTTGAGCCAAACATCTTTTCCACCCTCCAACCAAAGTGAAAACAGAATTGTGATGACTCTTTTTCTACTATTTTTGTATTTTGTTTTTGTTTTGGTTCACTTTCAACTGATACATTATTTTGCATTGGTTGTGAGAATGATTGAAGATTTGGTTTTATAGTTAACCATATGGTAAGCTCTGCTTGTTTGTTTTGGACATCTTTTTTTCTTTTGGGTGAAAAATCACAGAGAATTATTTGTTAGTCTTGATTCTTTGTATATTTTCCTATTTTGAGCTCAAATTATTTACAGATTTATATCCACCAGGAATGAGAATCGCTATTTGGCAATTGGCCATGAGATTATTTTTTATTGTTTTTGTGTTTACCATTGGCACCTGGCTTAAATTGTACAATTGAAGCCATGGGCTTTCTATGTGGCTAAAAGTCTATGTCTAGAAATTAGAAAGAGGTGATAGTAAGTTATATAGTAAAGTTTCTCAAGTTACGAGTCCCATTCTCACTGGTGTATAGAGATGAATGAGATGTATACACATATTTGTGTTGATTGATCGATAGGCACTATTGCTAAATTTCCAAGGAAACAATGACATTGAATATTTAATACTTTATATATACTATACTTAAATATAAAATATACACACACATATAATATATAGTTACAGAAATCAAATCACTTTTAGAGAAAACTTTAAATTTCTTAGAAAAATAGTTAAAATTTAAATAGAATGTCCAGTTTTTATTCATTCCTTCATTTTCTTTCACACATTTGGCACATATTTATTGTGTTTTTATCATGTGCCATGATACATCAAAGCAAATAGGACTAAAGAGAATTAGAGGGGTAAACTCAAGCCCAGGTCCTAACGAACACTAACAGTTGCTCAACAGAAATGTGGTCAGTGCAATGGGCACGTTGCAAACAAAGCTGAGGACCTTGAACCAGGCAAAAGAGAAAATGACACGGTCAAGGACAGCAGCAAAGATATTTTTGCATGATTTCTAGAAACAGCTATTTCAAGTTACTTTCATTGGCCATGAGAAATATAATTGATATTGGCTTACATAGGAGTATACTGAACTTTTCAACAGGTAGTTATGAGCCACATGTGACTATTCAAATCTAAATTAAAATAAATTAAAATTAAAATTGAAAATTCAATTTCTCAGTGGTAGTAGCCACATACCAAGTGTTCACAGCCAACGTGGGGTTACTTACTGGTCCCCGCAGTGAGCAGTAAGGGAGGTAAAGATTTTCCATTGTCACAGAAATTGATATTCGACAGTGCTCACAATGTGAGAATAGTTTTCTGCCTTTTAATATGTGTATCTAGGAGCATATTTTCATATGTTTTGTTTTATTTACTCTTTTTTGATTTATTTGTTTGCTTGGGAGGAAAAACACTTGAGGAAGGTATAAATTTGAAAATTATTTCAACTCTTGTTTCTTATGTGATTTGTTTGCATTGTCACTAATTTCTCTTTTTGTTATTCTGATCTTTAAAATATAAATTAAGGTAAATGACTGGTTAAGGAATCTGGAGAAATCTTCATGTTTTAGTTTAAAACAATAAACAAGGAAAAGATTTTGCAATACTCTAATTTTCTCATCCGTTAATACGCCAGCCATCAGCCCTTGTAGGTGCCATCTATTCATTTGAAGACATTGATGAGTAGTAGGGAGCAGCAGGTAGTCCTGACAGATTGTATACCCTTTAGGGAGAACCTCTAATAAACAACTTATTGGAGTGAACAAATTACTATCTATTGTATTTCTTTAGGCATGAATGATCCATTTACTGCATTCTCAAAGATCTCTAATCCTATTGATAGAGTGCACGTATTTTCTATTTATCTTATAAACTCAATACTCATGAACTTATTTACATTCTACATGTCCTGTGCCAGGAGGCTTCTAAAAAAGATTGGTTATACTAAGATGTTAATTTTTTTCTCAGCTTCCTTTTTAAAACAAGTATGGTATTTTCCTTTTAAAAAATCAATACATCTTATGAGATCTTAAGACATCTTATTACTCTTAAATGCTGGTTGGCACAAAATTGATAGGTAATGGTTTTATTTTCAAAACCCTTTCAATGACTGCTAAAAAGCTATTCTGCCTATTTAAGAATAGTTTATTGTGCAATTTGGTAATGTTGTAGTAGTATATGGCAAACTGATAACTTTAATAAACATCCAATCATTCAAATGAAACTACTAAAATATTAAATCTTAGTGTAGTCAGTTGATGTTTACAACCAATTTCCAAAAATTTGTATACAAGGACTCCTTTTTTAACATAAGCAGTGATTCCTTAATGTACTTTGTATTTCAGTTTTAATACAATAAGAAGCTAAAGGAAAAGGTGAGATTAATATGTGTGATATGTTATATAGAGTGGGATTGTTTTCTATTTGAATTTTCAATTAATTACTTCAATCACTAAATTACTTGAATAAATGCATTGAATACTATGGAGAATGGAAGCATTTGTTCATTATTCTAGCAGATTCTCAGGAATATGAAACAGTTTTGCAAATACTGATACCAGCATTTTCTAAAGTACAGATTAAAGATGTGCCATGGTATTTCTATTGTTCCCTTGGATTAAGTATACAAACCATAAGAGAAAAAAATGTTTTTCCAATACAAGTCTACAGAGATCTATTTAATCTAACTGTAGTTTTCCCTTGATTAAATCACTCGTCACAGTTCACAGATGGAGACGGTTTCATTCCACAATTGCTAGTTGATTTGATACTATTGAAATGAGCTTCTATTTTCAATGTAAGAAAAGTCTGAAGAAAGTAGTCTGACAAGATATAATGAAACAATACCCTTGGGACTGCACCTGTAAATTGCTGTAAGAAAGTTGGGATGTGACACATGATAGTAGTAGCATGGATTTGCAATTAAACTCCACAAAGAGGATAGCAAATGATCTTTAATGTTAGCTGACACTGCTTACAACATGAGGAGTATTTGTTTGAAAATTTCCACCAGGTTATAATGATTGAAAATTTTAACTTGTGAAACTCATTGTTGGTGAAGTAATTACCTCATAAAAACTTTCCCTACATAGCCCTGGCTGGTGTAGCTCAGTGGATTGCGTGCGGGCCTGCAAACCACACAATCGCGGTTCGATTCCCACTCAGGGCACATGCTTGGGTTGCAGGCCAGTTTCCAGCAGGGGACTCACAAGAAGTAACCGTACATTGATATTTCTCTTCCTCTCTCTTTCTCTTCCCCTCTAAAGATAAATAAAATACTTTAAAAAAACTTTCTCTATATAAATAATATAAACTTAGTTCTTTGGGAAAGAAATAGTTTAAGGGAATGATAAAGAAAACATACCGAGAGCAAGGTATTTTTCTACTTTACAGAAAACATTCTCGCCTTTATTAAGAATAGTGGGTTTGAAAATTACAGCCAGAGAATACTTTCTTCCCATGAAGTCTTACTATGAACTTCGACAAGTATTGGGGCAAGAAGCTTAGGGCTGAAAACCCTTGGTCCCCTGTGGCTTCCTAGACAGGCCCAGGAGGGCATTCTGGGCTCTACAATTTGAAAACCTCTGATGTGAAACCCTGTGACGTCTTTGCTCTCCTTACAAATGAGCATGAATCTTGTTTGGTTCTTAGGTTTTTTTTTTTTATTCAACTTTTGTTCAAGTACAGTTTTCTTTCTTGTATTCCCAGCCCTGCAACCCCCCAGTGCTCCCCACCCCCCTCCCATCTCCGCCCCCCGTCTTAGTTATTGTCCATGTGTCCTTCATACTTATTCATGTGAGTCCATCCCCTTTTACTCTGTGCGTCTCTCCCCTCTACCCTCTGGACCCTGTCAGCACGTTCTGTATTTCAGTGTCTTTGGTTACATTTTGCTTGCTTGTTTGTTTTGTTGTTTACATTCCTGTTAAAGGTGATATCATATGGTATTTGTCTTTCACTGCCTGGCTTATTTCGCTCAGCATAATGCTTTCCAGCTCCATCCATGATGTTGCAAAGGGTAGGAGCTCCTTCTTCCTTTCTGCAGCATAGAATTCCATCGTGTAAATGTACCATAGTTTTTTGATCCAGTCATCGACCGATGGGCATTTAGGTTGCTTCCAACTCTTGGCTATTGTAAATTGTGCT